>NC_074674.1:5565712-5610712 GCF_029448725.1 Salvelinus fontinalis
GTTAAATAAAGGTTACATTATAAAAAATAGCAGTAGCTTTAGTATTAGTAGTAGCAGTAGTAATACTAATAGTAGTAGTAGCAGTAGTAATACTAGTAGTAGTAGTAGCAGTAGTATTTGGTAGTAGTAGCAGTAGCAGCAGTAGTAGTATTAGTAGTAGCAGTAGTAATACTAGTAGTAGCAGTAGCAGTAGTATTAGTAGTAGCAGTAGTAATACTAGTAGTAGTAGTAGCAGTAGTATTGGTAGTAGTAGCAGTAGCAGTAGTAGTAGTAGTAGTAGCAGTAGTAGTAGTAGTAGTAGCAGTAGTAATACTACTAGCAGTAGTAGCAGTAGATTTAGTAGTAGTAGCAGTAGTAATACTACTAGTAGTATTAGCAGTAGTAGCAGTAGTAATACTAGTAGTAGTAGTAGCAGCAGTATTAGTAGTAGTAGCAGTAGTAATACTAGTAATAGTAATTGCAGTAGCATTATCAGTAGTAATACTAGTAGTAGTAGTAGTAGTAGCAGTAGTAGTAGTAGTAGTAGTAGAAGTAGCTGTGATAGGTTAGTAGTTGTCTAATTAATTAAACTGGCTCTGGTACTGACAGCACTGTAGTAATAGCAGTTAGTGGTAGACAGATAGTAGTTGTATAGAAAGAAAAACCTGAATGATAAACAGGACTCACTGCGGATGTTTTCTGCCCTCTTGACCCTAGTCAGAGCCAGTCGTATGCTGGCAGGGTCCTTGTCTGTGGAGACCACGGTGGTGACAGGAAGGCCGTAGCTCCGCAGAGCGTCAGCAACCTTGCTGCCTGTGTCCACCCACACATCCTCAGCCGAGGAGATGATCCCTATGTGTGCCCAGCGGAAGTGTCTCACCAGGCTGAGCAGCACCCAGATGGGCGAGGGCACCGTGCGGGCGAAAGTAAGGTGCCTACTTCGGTCGTCCAGCTCGTAGTTCACACAGGTCCAAGAGAACAGGGCCTTGTTCCAGTTGTTGGCCAGTAAAGACGCTGCATCACAGTAGCCAGGGTTGACAGGGCCCAGGAAGGCATTAGCCCGTGCGTAGTGACCTAAGAAACCCTTGAGTGCCATGGATGTCTGGCAGTCCTCGTCAATGATGACATACTCAAAGGTGGTGCCCAGGGACAGTGAGGGGTCATTGTTGATCCTCTCCACAGCTAGCTGCGCTGCCGTCTGGGGCAGTGCCTTAGCAAACAGAGGGTCACATTTCCACGGTCCAACTACCCCTACCTTGAACACAGTAGAAGTAGATCTAGCCGCACAGGGCACACTTAGTGATGCCAGCAGGAACCACAGCAGCCAGGCGCCATGGGGAGGGGAGGGAAACTTGACTTCTGTGAGGACTGGGGTTGTCAGATAGGTTGATGCCCACTCATGCAGTGAACTGTGAAGCTGGTAAAGCTGCCGGAGCATTGCAAGATGCCTTCTCCAGCAGATCCCTCAATCCACTAACCCTCAAACGCTGTCCATTCCCCAAAAGGCCCAATGTCCTGGGAAATATAAAGGTATGATGACAAATACTGTACGTATGGGTTTATTTTCTCCAATGGGATGATTATTCATCATGTGTGGTGATAATCCAATCATGGCAGACATGGAGTGGAGATAAAAATAGCCCTCTGTCTGTCCACATCGGCACCTGCCTAAAAACACTGTCACATAACAATCACCTGTCTAATCCTCTATAGAACCATACATGTTGTTTAACTTTAATGTAAGAATTGTAATTAGAGAGAGAAACAAACTAAATTCACATTTTAAACCTTGCTCGTTCAATCATATAATTAACCATATCATATTTTATTTGACATAAAAATGAAAATGACCCCTTATTACATAGCTATCCTATTGAAAGCCATTGTAAGATATTGAATTCAACACATTCACACGTATTATTTGTGGATGGAATTACCCTGTGATTATCTTTTCAGCAAAGTTCTAATTCTTTAGGAGAGACATTGGAGGAGCAGAAAGTAGATTCATCTTGGGTAGTATCTGCTCCAGCCCCTCCAACCAAATGTGTGTTTGTGTATATGTGTGTATATATGTGTGTTTGTACTGTATATGTTTGTGTGTATATATGTGTGTGTGTGTGTGTATATGTGTGTATACTGTATTTGTGTGTATATATGTGTGTATGTGTATATATGTGTGTATATATGTATCCCGCAAATCACCAGTCTCAACGTCAACAGTGAAGAGGCAACTTCGGGATGCTGTTCAGTGTCTGTTCCTCTGTCCAGTGTCTGTGTTCTTTTACCCATCTTAACCTTTTCTTTTTATTGGCCAGTCTGAGATATGGCTTTTTCTTTGCAACTCTGCCTAGAAGGCCCGCATTCCGGAGTCGCCTCTTCACTGTTGACGTTGAGACTGGTGTTTTGCGGGTACTATTTAATGAAGCTGCCAATTCAGAACTTGTGAGGTGTCTGTTTCTCAAACTAGACACTCAGTTGTGCACCGGGGCCTCCCACTCCTCTTCCTATTCTGGTTAGAGCCAGTTTGTGCTGTTCTGTGAAGGGAGTAGTACACAGCGTTGTACGAGATCAGTTTCAGTTTCTTGGCAATTTATCGCATGGAATAGCCTTCATTTCTCAGAACAAGAATAGACTGACGAGTTTCAGAAGAAAGTTCTTTGTTTCTGGACATTTTGAGCCTGTAATCGAACCCACAAATGTTGATGCTCCAGATACTCAGCTAGTCTAAAGAAGGCCAGTTTTAATTGTTTCTTTAATCAGAACAACAGTTTTCAGCTGTGCTAACATAATTGCGGTTTTCTAATTATCAATTTGCCTTTAAAATTATTAACATGGATTAGCTAACACACCGTGCCATTTACTTCGCTACTAAGGCCTATTTATTGCCTTACCTCCTCACGCCATTTGCACACACTGTATATATACCTTTTCTATTGTGTTATTGACTGTACGTTTGTTTATTCCATGTGTAACTCTGTGTTGTTGTTTGTGTCGCACTGCTTTATTTATCTTGGCCAGGTCGCAGTTGTAAATGAGAACATGATCTCAACTGGCCTACCTTGTTAAATAAGTGAGTGTGTATATATGTATATATGAGGGTGTATATACTGTATGTGTTTGTGTGTATATATATGTGTATATATGTGTATATGTGTGTGGATATGTGTGTGTATATATGTGTATATGTGTGTGTATATATGTGTATATGTGTGTGTGTATGTGTGAAGCTAAAATTCCCATCTCGAATGGACTAATAAAGTATATCTTATCTTATCGTATATAGTTACTACCACTACCTTCACTAATACTACGACTACTACTGCTATTAATACTACTACTACTGCTGCGAATACTACTAATACAACTACTGCTATTACTACTAATACTATGGTTACTATTATTACTAATACCACTATTACTACTACTGATAATACTACTATTACTACTACTTCTACTATTACTAATGCTACTACTGTTGCTACTTGTAACGGTCCTGACCTGTTTTATGTTGTTTTTTGTATGTGTTTAGGTCAGGGCATGTGTTTTGGGTGGGCAGTCTATGTTATCTGTTTCTATGTTGGTTTTGGTTGCCTGGTATGGCTCTTAATTAGAGGCAGGTGTTTTGCGTTCTCCTCTAATTAAGAGTCATATTTAGGTAGGGTGTTCTCACTGTTTGTTTGTGGGTGATTGTCTCCTGTGTCGTCGAATGTATGTACCATACGGGACTGTTTGGCTGTTCGTTTATTTTGATGTCGTCTGTTTCCTGTCCGTGAGTTTACGTTTAGTTATGTAAGTTTATGTTCAGGTTTCGTCAACGTCGTTTTCTTGTTTTGTATATTTGAAAGTGTTTTGTTTCGTGTTGCCGTCGTTAATAATAAAAGATGGCTTATTTCCCGAATGCTGCATTTTGGTCTGATGATCCTTCTCTCCTCTCCTCGTCTGAGGATGAGGAGAGAGACAGCCCTTACACTACTGCTACTACTACTATTACTGCTAATACTACTACTACTACTAATTGTAATACTATTACTTTCCCAATACATTTAAATATCATTAATTGATTTTTAAGATAAACGCATTTGAACATTAATTCCATAAAGAAAGTAGCCCTTCTATCCCACAATATATTGATAGCAGCTAGCCGATATTGTTATACAAACTTGCATTTGGCAGGTGCATCATCATCCTTACCATTTTAGTACAACACTAAGGTCTGTTAAATCCAGTGATGTTCCCCCTATGAGACATTCCGTAACACTGAACTGGAAAGCCACGTTGAAAGTAAAATTCAGAGTGGACCTTAGTAGTGAGAGTGAAGTAGTGAACACTAGTAATCCACTCAGGCATAGTATCAGAAGGAGTGACACATTACAGACCTAGGGCAGATGACCTGTGGATTATAATAAATACCTTCTATCCATCTCCAACACTCTCAGTAACACCCCTATTGCTCAGAGTCCCCATGTGTGGCTTAAATGTTTAACGACCGCCCCACTTAAGTGCCTAAGAACTGATCTTTCACAAACCTGGGTACAGTAAGTAAGGTACCAATTTTGAATGCAATGTAGTTGTGATAGGGAATTGTTTCAGGGGAAAACATCGTTTTTTGAACATACAGTATCTTGGATTTATATCAATTCAACTATCATGACACTGGAGGACCTTGCATAAGACGAACAACCAGTCAATAAAACAGCAATCATGCTCCCCCGTTACTTTGTCAGAGTGAATAAGGTTTGGGCAGCAGTGGGTTAGAGCAGACGCATACTAATGATCTGTCACAGACACACAAGCAGCTCTGTTTAATTTCTGAGCGATACATGACCAAAAGCACAAATGTTGGCAGCTCAAAAACAAATGTTGTAGGCATCACAAGTCAAGGCAAGAAAGATGTATTGACACGATAGATTGTCTCAGCTCATAAGCAAAACACAGCTGGCCAACACTGTCATATTTCCAGTTAGACATGACCTCTATACACTGTATTGCCATCACAGAAACAAGTTGTCGGTGTACTGTAGCACATAAAGCAATCTAAACAATAGCCTTTTCCTTCTCTCCCTGATTGTCCACAATACTCGCATGCCCCATATTGAGTGAAAAGTGTTTGTTACACATTGAGAAACATAAACATTGGAGTTGTTCGATGCTCTACGGTTGACCGGCCAGTGGTTTAGTATTCTTCAGTAGTTCAGAGGCTGACAGTCTCTCTCCAGAGTTGGGTTTATTGCTCCTCCTCCTCTGCAGAAAAGCCATGAAGTTGTCATTTTTGGAGCTTGACTTCTGGACAACCCTCTGGGTGCCTTTAATGGGGGATCCGTAACCCTGCCTGCTCCCCGTGCTGTCAGCTGTTTCTTTACGACCCAGGAGTTTCTTCTTTGACCTTTAAAAAAACAGGGAGTCCAGAAAGTAGACCAATATAATACACTTGTTATAATACACTTGTTATGAAGAAAAAACCTTTGAGAAACAACTAAAAGATGAAATAATTCTGACAATATACTTTTTTGAAAAGTGTGTTAATGCTTGTTTATTTGTTGGATGGAATTATTTAACCAATTTAGTGTGCATGAAAGTGGACAGGGCCCATCTCCTTATATCTAGTTTACCTATGTAGCACTGGTAGTTTGTTTTGCGTGTTGCTTACTATTCTATTTTGTAGGAAAGTAAGTCCCATTACCTGTGTATGATGGTGAATAGGTCCTCAGTAGTTGGCTGTGAGGAGTTGTGGTCCAACTCTTCCTCCTCTTGCTCCCCGAGGCACAGTGTTCTCATCTGGGGCATTGCCCTCCTCTCTTCACTGTTCTCATCTAGGAAAAGTCCTGTCGGAAAAATATATAACACTATCATTTCCATTTGGGATGAAAATACTTTAGTTCAAGAGCTAACTCGTGCCATCTACATATTATGCGTACATATTGATTCAATAATAACAACATACAATAAATAATGTTACAAATGATGGTTACAGATGTTGGTTACAGATGTTACAGACTGCATGCATAGAGTTCAAAACAGTGTGAGTGAGTTCTTCTTATAAAATTTAAGAATACCATCTCTTATCCTGTTATGGTTGCAATCTTGTCCAGTAAAGTCTCTGTCTCTGTAAGCACTGGCAGGAAACTGATAACCACTGGCAGTAACCTGGTAACCAATGGTAGGAGGCTGGTATGCACTGGCAGGAGCCTGGTAAGCACCACTGAGCCCAGACCAGAAATGGCTCCTGGTGCTCTCCTGTCCCAGTGAGCTGATGGAGGGCATGAAGAGGACATCAGGTTTCTTTGCGACTGGAGGGGGAACCAACTTCTTCTTCCTATCTAGTTCAGCTTGAAGAGATGTGGTGCTGGTGGGAGAGGTCCTTCTCACGTTCCCGATCTCTGAATGGCAGGAGGTGGGTGGTGGGTGTGAGTCAGTCACATCATACTGCTGCCTGTCTACAGCTTGCTGCCTCTGAAACATAACCCCATCACTGGCAACACGAGGAGGCTGGTGCGACCTCTTAGGCTTCGCTCTTCTTTCCACCATAAACATGTCCCCTTGGCTCTCTCTTGGTGAGGCTGGAAGGGTCTCTGAGAACTGTGTAGAGACTGAGGAGGACTTTACCATATGTATCGGTGGCCATTTGTGTGCAGGTGGCTTAGTAGCAACAGGTGGTTTAGCTTTAGGACTTTGGTGGACCAGTGGACAGCTCTCCAGCTCCTGTTCCTGCTCCTCCTCCCTGATGACTTCAGGTGAGCCCTCCAGGCCTTTGTCTGAATCTGAGCTGCTGACGGAACGTAAACGCACATTGCTGAGATCCTCCTGGGTCACCACAGGCATCACCATCATGCTGGAGCTCAGCCTCTGTCTGGGTTTGGCAGTGCCAGAGGACTCGGAGTGACGCCGCGTGGCTTTAGATTTGACCGACGTCGGGTCTGGGAGAGGGACAATCCCTGGCAACTCCAGGGACAGCCGCAGCCTGCTGTTGCTGGCTCTGGGGGAGGTGGGTGAGGTGGAGGACTTGGGGCGCATCATGCAGCCCAGGGGGGAGGGTCCAGTGATGGCAGACGTGAGGATAGGAGGGGGCAAAGTCTCACACTGAGAGCTGGACTTGCCATTGGAGGAGACTGGGGCAGGTGGTTGGAAGGGGGACTGTTTACAAGTTAGAGATGGAGGGTGTCGCAAGGGAGGAGAGGGTCTGACCGATTCTGACCAGCTGGGGGCTTTTTTGTCCTCATTTCCAGTAATACCCATAGCAGGACCTGAGCTTGACATGGAAGAGCAGAGGTCAGTAGATCTTACTTCACGTAGCTGCCCATTGTTGTTGACTGGTGGCCCAACCAGAGCCTGTATAGGCTGAGCAGGGGACTGCTCCAGGCACAGCATCTCCTCTGTCCTGGGTGTGGAGATGAGGATGAGGTCAGGCAAGAAGGAGTCTTGGGTAGCTGTGTCTCTGTCCATGTAGAGGCTCTTGGTCCTGTTGTCTCTGAGCTGGGAGGCGGAGTCTCTCCTCAAGGACACGCTACGGGTTGGCGGCGCCGGCCTCCTCTTCGTCTTCCTCAGGATGATGCTGTGGGACCGCGACCGTGGACCACCATGATCAGGGGAGACGTCTGGGCTCAACGGGGAGCTGTCGCCTCTACTAATGTCCTCTGAGCTGTTGTCAGGGCATAGGTGGACATAGCTGTCACATCTGCTTCTGGAACTAATTGAGTTTGAGGCAGTGGCTGCAGAGAAGGAGCGTCCGCGGAACTCAGGGTTGTGTACTGGCAGGACCGTCTCCTCATTTTGAATGGGGTTAACTATATAACACTCCCTTTCACCCCTTCTACTGGCAGTGTTAGCCATGGCAGACAATCCAGTGGAGGCATAGGGGCCAACCTGCTGGAACTGGGAGGTCACAGAGGCTTCTGGGGGGTGGCATATCTTGGCAGCATGCTGGCATGGGGACTTCACCACGTCAGGACAAGGGGACATCATGATGTTTGGTTGGTATGATGTGTTGTCCCAGTTGGGGGAGAAGGTGGACCCTCTGGGCCCCTTCCAGGCCTGACTGGTACATATCAGGGCCCTGTTCTCCATGACATCAGAGACAGGCCTGAGACACCAGGTAGATCACAGGACGTTTGGCTGAGCAGAGATGAGTCCTCTTTAGAGAACAGAGTTTCACACTTCCTTCATCTGGATGTTACCTAAGGGGACGAGAAGATAGAAGAAACAAGTTGTGTGAGTGACAGCACAGTGGTCATCTTGGTTTCAGAAATAAAACAATATATGCTATTCTGTCTTTTATTAATTTCCCTTTTGAATATAACCATAGTCCTTTGAGTATGAGGATATTGTATATAAGGAGAAAAGGAGTGTGTGAGTGGGAGAGGGTGAGTGAGATGTGGCTGGAGAGAAGGAAGGAAGTCAGAAAATATCTCTGCCTATCTTGGTCTTGTGCTTGATAAATTAAGAGTGGGTGTTTACCATGGCAACTGCTACCTGGTCATCCATAGTCAGATCACAAAAACAATAATTTGAACCCCAGATTAGATCTATACTGCATGATGCCTGGTTCGACACCATCTACACTGGATGGGATGAGCAAACTATTGAAGAATAATTGACAGATTGGAAAAGCTATTCCAGTAATCATACCTAATAAAATCCATGGCTGTTAATAAAATGGAAAGATTGTGTGTAGGGAAAAAAATGAACATTTTGATTGTGTTAGATTGACAAAAAGAATGGGTTAATTAAGAGGACCACGCAGTCATGTATTGAACAGGAATAAAGATATGATGAATGCATACTTTTTGTTTCAGGGATAGTATGATGACTGATCTACAAATCCAACGATGGAAGACTTGCTTAAGTCTCAGCACAGTCAGAGTGTGAATTAAATTAGCCAAGGAAGACTGTCAATGCTGTTTCTTGGGAAAATGCTCCTCTGTCGTTGTTGGAGAGGGCACGTGCTATTGGGATAATTAGTGGGGTACAGACTGTTGCATACAGCTGATCATGGAATCCTCCCTCTCTCATTGCTGGACTAAACCTGTAGTCTTTATGAAGTTCATCTATTATTTTCGTCTTCATTTCCGCTCTATCGCCTGCTTTCTCTCTGGACAACTCTCTGAGCAATATCTTCTGTCTTAAAGAGGAAGATCTCTAACTATTTCTTTCCTCTAAATGGTGGGTTGGTTAGGATGTCGTCAAAGACTGTGTTTTAGCATGGGTCAAGTAGGGCATTTAGATATGCTGCACACTCCACCACTGACAGTCAAAGGAGAGTTTTCTCTGCAATCATCTGCATAACAAACACCATAGCCTTTGTGGTTCCCTGGATGAACATATGATCACTCCTATTCCCTTTCCTTTAACAAAACATATTTTATATACACACACACACACACACACAAAGGCCACACACAGACACACACACACACACACACAAATACCACACACATACACACCCACACACACATGCAAAAAGACCACACACACACACACATGCATGCACACATTTATACACACACATGCTTGCACGCACTCACATATGCATGCAGGCACACACACAGACAATAACAACAATGCTTAAAAATAGAGGGCTTTCTGACATAATCATGTCCATGTTCTACCTTGTCAGATAGATGCCTAGAATGAAACAGATAGAGAGAGAGATAGATATATATATATATATAGAGAGAAAGAGACAGATATATATATAGAGAGAGAGCGAGACAGATATATATATATATGTATAGAGAGAGAGCTTTATATATATATATAGAGAGAGAGACAGATATGTATATATATAGAGAGAGATAGATATATATATATATATATATATATATATAGAGAGAGAGAGAGTGACAGATATATATATATAGATATATATATATATATATAGAGAGAGAGAGAGAGAGAGAGATATATATATAGAGAGAGAGACAGATATATATAATTAGCATCTATTTACATACCGTAGAGCGACAGAGACCCTCGACTTCCTTGAATAAATAGATGCTAATTGGAACAATAAAAATGCTAATATTTCACATAAACCACACAACACTGTTTGCATGTCTACATACATGAAGTCAAAATGAGTACATGACAGAATGAAGAGACATCAATGTCATCTCAACCTTCCTGTAAAAGAGCCTGATGAATGTGTCCATAAATCCCTCCAAAGCCCTGTGTCCCCCCCTCCTACCTCACAGCTGGCTCAGGAGATAGAGCTGTGGCTTCCAATGCAGCACTCCTACATCTACGCTACAGCCTGCTCCTACAGCCCAATACATTCACATGCTGTTGCCATGACAATTGGAAGTGGGCTGCTACTTGCTCTGAGTTGTTGGATGCTGAGAGAGGGAGGGAGAGAGGGGGGGGGAGGAGGGAGAGGGGGAGAGAGGGGGGGAGAGAGGGGGGGGGGAGGGAGAGGGGGAGAGAGGGGGGGAGGGAGAGGGGAGAGAGAGAGAGAGAGAGCGAGAGAGAGGGGAGGGAGAGAGCGAGAGAGAGAGAGAGAGGGAGAGGTAGAAAGACAGAGAGAGGAGAACAGAGGATGGACATGAAAATAGTTTTTTGATGGCGTGTGGAGCATATTTGCCTCTAAGGGACAAGGCGGGTATTGAATAGTTTCAAAGAGGCTGGAACATCAAAATAGTTCCATTGCCTCAACAGCTGCATCATGACAAGAGCTGACTTGATATTCCTGGCATGCCTTGGATGGTTTACATTGAGGAGCATAGATACAGTATGTCCATTTCTACTTTACAACCAAGTAAGTCACAGCTGTTTTGCTACGTTGACTTTTCCACATGGATGTGTTCAACTTCATCAACTTTTATGTAAAAAAAAGCATGAAGGCTTGAGACACTTTGAGTAAATGTCTTACAATCACCTCAATGTTATTAATCTCAATGGGTGTGTTCACTAGATCATGCCAGGGGCGGCTGCTCGCTCAGGAACATCCCGTTAGAGGCTTCAGAAAGATATATCATGTTAGTTTTAGGATTTTTAACTATCAAAAAGCATCAAGTCATACAGTCTAAACAAAATGACTAATGCACGGTGTAGCAGATGTTGACAGTAACAACTGAGACGAAAGATGACAGAGCTGAGAAAGAGAAATTGGCTCCATCCTCTTCTTCTAATGTTGAGGCGGGGTTTTTGACCAATGTTTCACAACTTCTGGGAAACATCGTTGGCACACGATGGGGATAGAAACAAAAGATAATTGCAACTATACCTCCAGATGTGCAAGATTACTTTTCATCACGCGCAGCACATTACCGTGCAGCACCAGTTCATGACTACCTCCCACTCCTCCTCCACCACTAAAGGGGTCTCCACCCTCTCCATTATCCTTGGCACCTTTGCATTGTGCTGGATCCCCTTCGCCATGTACTCTCTGGTGGCGGACATCAGATACCTCCCATCCCTTTATGTAACCTGAGTTTTTTGCTAACTGCAACAGATCAAAACGTATGTTGCCATAGACAGACTGCTGTGTGGTCACATCTGAATAGAGCATTGTTACATGTAGGCCTTCATCACCTTGGTGGGACTACTGCTCTGTATGACTTATGAAGGTGAATTAAATACAACAGACAGTACTTGAACTGTACCAAGACGACTTTGCTGTGCCAATTGTTTCAGAGTCAATGTGAACCCTTCAGAATAAAAGCCTGTGGTTTATCCAAGCAAGCTTGGCTTCTTTCCCCAGAGTAAACTCAGATGATGCATGCTAATTGAATTTCTTTCTAATACCATGCAGACATGACCTTATACATTTGATCTTTATATTTATGGATTTACTGCATTACGTTACGAAGAGTAAAGGTAGCAAAGGAATCATTGTACTTTTGAAACGGCTAGTTGCTTAACTTGTTACATGTCATCTTCATGCCATATTAGTGGCCCTTAGTCGATCGTTTGTAAAGAGCTCAAAATTGAATTTATTCATTGGTCAATAATTCACCATTCCATACTAATGTTATCCACCGAACCTTTTAAACCTGATAGCCTAAGACCTACATATAGAAATCAAATCACATACCTCTTTACCTGCAAGGAAGGAGGTCATGAATTGTACAATATACCGGATTAATAATAATAATAATAATCATTTGGGAATTGTTCAATTTACCTGATAAAAACCAGCCTCCTCCAAGCTGCTCAATGAGATGGTGAGTTGTCTCTCTAACCCTCACTCTTGTTACCCACGTCCCAATATGACCCAATGTTCCTCAAATGGAACTTCTAAACCAGACCCTCCCTTTTAACAAAGGAAGTGGCTGTGTACCAGACATTGTGACAGGAAACATGAGATGAGGAGTGATTAGGGCTGGGGCTGCTTCCATCGGGGTCAAGTGTTTAGTGAAGGGTGAGAACAACACCACTATGCTTCCCTATTGGCAGACCATGCTCACACCTCTATGTAGTGTAACTAGTACTAGAAGGTGATTCCTGAAGTTGATCAGACTTCTTACAGTGATCATGGGGATATATGGAGGGAGGGTTTAAAACATTACTAGTGAAAGTTCATTGGTCTTAATAATTCCGGGAAAAATAAAATAACTCTGCATAGTAAAAATTCACTTTTGTTTTTGACAGGCATGTCAGCTAGTTTGAGTCTTTTTTAACCAGCTAGCCAGCTACTCTACTCACAAGTGGCATGGTCAAACTTCCAAAAGATGTCGCCCCCCCTCTTTAAAGTGATCTACTGCCACCTGCAGGTTCCAGGACAACACAGTTCTCTACTCATACTGGTATCACTTTGTCAAGGGAGGAATGTGCTTTAAACTTCAAATCAACTCAATCAGATGCTGGAACCATTCTCATCAACGGAGGTCAACAAGATGCAAGCTAACTCTTAGGATCCTTGTGTGAATATATTATATTCCACGCAATTAAAATGTAGTTGGAAAAAAATACCAGGCCTTAGCTTAAAAAAGTACATAAAATAAATAAACCCGAAACAGCTAATAGTATTGAGTATTTATTTCTGAAATTCTATGCTGTGTCACCCTCTTCCACAAGCTCTGAATCACACATCGAATGAAGAATGGAGTGGGAGCACTTGACGTCAGTTGGAGAATCATCCACAGGACCAATAGGATAGTAACAAGCAAGAGTCAATGCCAGCGAATTGCCAACATCATTAGCGGTGTGTCAGCCAAGTCTTAACGTCCTCCTGTGAGAAATCGAATCAGAAAAGATTTGTTACAATAACGGTAAAAGAAAACAGAGGGTTTATATTATATATCGGTGCCGGCGGTTACCGGTTATAGTCTTCACCCGCGCGCCCAATATCTCCATCTTCCCTGTGAACAGCTGTCAAGGAATGCGTATGGGCAGACCTCAACAAACCATCTCAACATCACTTGACTGAGGCATAGTGACACGCACGGATGCACTGGTTAGTGATCAGCCTATATATCTATATATTATGTCCGTGTTTAAATGATTGACAAGAGAGAACCCTTTTCTCACAGAAATGACATCATTTGGTTTTTGACCTTAGAAGTCCTTTATAATCACGCGAGAGGGTAAGAATACATGTGTGTTTTAATAATATTAATATTAACTTGCCCTGAGTGAAACAACCCATATCTAATGTTTGGGCATGCTATTACTAATCGAAATGACATGGATCTAAAATTAGATCAAAGACAAGCCATTCATTTCCATTTTTACCCTTTCTATAAATTCCTGCTCAAACAGCCAATCCTTGGTGTCAGTAGTCCCGACAGAGGGGCTCTCATTTGAATTTAACTCTTTGTTGTATGTATTGGGAGTCAACGGAGGAAATGATAAGTACACTAACAGCACAGTTGAACTGTTATAATTTGACTAATCGGTGATACTCCGCTAATATACTTTATGCATAAAATGCGGCATTTTGGCCATGCATTCACGCAATTTGGCGTGCATCTGTCTAATGAGACAAATGTTTTATTTGGAAATATGTAAGACACTCTTGAACACAAGTGTCTTTACACTGTACATTTCCCACGGTGATCACTCTGAAATTCTCTATCTGCGCCCCCTCCCCTTCTCTGTCATTCTCAGTGATGATTCACTCTCTGCCGCAGCTATGAGTAACCAATTCCAAAACAACTCTTCCCCCATCTGGAGTGTTCAAGAAGGAGGGAATTCCACGCCACCTCCAACATTTGAGCTGGAGCCGGTGCCTGTCAGCGTGAATCCCTGGGATATAGTATTGTGTGTCACAGGGACCCTAATGTCCTGTGAAAATGCAATCGTGATTGCCTTAATTATTTACACGCCCACCCTGAAAGCGCCCATGTTCGTGTTGATAGGGAGCCTGGCTTTTGCGGACCTACTGGCAGGGCTTGGTTTGATAGTGAATTTCACCATCACCTACATATTTGATACGGGATTCGCGACGCTGCTATCAGCTGGACTGCTCATCACTGCCTTTTCGGCCTCCGTTCTCAATATCCTGGCAATCACTGTGGATAGATACCTCTCCCTCTACAACGCACTGACTTACCACACGGAAAGAACAGTGATTTTTACCATCGTCACACTGGTGCTCATTTGGGTGACTAGCATCACTCTGGGCGCGTTACCGATCATGGGTTGGAACTGCCTTAAGGATGAGACTACTTGCAGTATTTGCGCTCCCATTGATAAAAATCACGCTGCAGCACTGGCTGTGACTCTTCTTTTTGTATTCGCACTCATTTTGCAACTATACCTCCAGATTTGCAAGATTGCTTTTCGTCACGCGCAGCAAATCGCCGTGCAGCACCAGTTCATGACTACCTCCCACTCCTCCTCCACCACTAAAGGGGTCTCCACCCTCTCCATTATCCTTGGCACATTTGCATTGTGCTGGATCCCCTTCGCCATGTACTCTCTGGTGGCGGACATCAGATACCCCCCCATCTATACCTACGTCACCGCTCTCCCAGCCATTTGTCACTCTATGATAAACCCCATCATTTATGCTTTCAGAAATCCCGAGATACAGAAATCTATGAGACTGGCTTGTTGTTGTGGATGTGCATCTTCCAACTTCCCTCTGCGACCAAGGACACCAAGTGTTGTCTAGGCAACTGTTGTATGTTAGCCTATAGCCTCTAATCAAGTCGTTACAAGCACATCACAATCTTAATGACTAATCCGAAAAGATTTGTGGGTGTTTTGTTTTGCATTTCATGTGTATTGAATAACTACTGTACGTCTGATGTCCTCTTGTATATTTTACTGAGCATAGCATTAGGATGTCTGCTCTCAAAATAAAGCCGTTCAATTTCTCTAAAGGAAGTGTATTGTCCCAAAACTACCTGTGCAGTATTGCTGCGTTTATATGGAGGCAGTAGCCTTCACTGTACGAGCGAGGCCTCATATTACAACCTTTAGATTATAATTGATGCATCTGTACATGTCATGTGCAGTGACTCGGTGTTGCTCATAAAGCATTCAAAGTAGCCCCTAACTCAATAGGCAAAAACCTGTTCTGTGTCATTACAATAGGTCTAAGGAAACCACTCCTAATGTCCCCGTATTGATTCAATTCATTGGGAATAATGTTTATCAAAGGTTGTTGAATGTTCATCAGAAGGATGCCGAAACGTGGTACTGATTTACCGCGTCTCCACACCTTCAATATGTTAAAACTGTCCCTTCAGTCTGTCATATAGTGGGGAAAGTAAAAGTGAGCCAATTTGTGATTTACGCGTGGTTTATTGCGAGGGGGAAATGCTGAAATGAGTGTACAATTCTCTGTATTTCAGCGTTATCCGCAAAGCCGTTTCAGCCCCATGGACAACGAAACGTGAGCCATCGCCCACTCGATAAAGCACGCATATGCCTGGTAATGGGAGCTATGTAGCTAGTACTGTAGGAGTGGAGAATAAGCCAAATGTGTGTGCTTTTTTAATTCAAGACAAAAGCAGCAAAATAGTGTCAGCCAAGGTTTTCCAAATGAACGCACCCAGACAGTATAATATATTCCCTGTGTGACGTGCCACTCTAAATGTTTAAAGTGGGAAACCCCTTGCATTCAACATGCGCAACACTACTTGATTATAATTACAATAGTTTACGTGCAATATCTGTATGCCTATAGCCTACCTAGACCCTCGGTAGACCTTACACATCGACATCTGATTGACTTCTGATGTCGTGACATATTTTTGTTGCTTGCCCACTAAAAACAAATGGTTCTACATAGTGCCAAAAAAGGGTAATTTTGCTTGTTACCATAGTATATCCTTTTTTTGGTGCTATATATAAAAATAAAAACAATTCTAAATTGAACCTGTATGGCGCTATAAATAATAATTTCATAAGGTTCTATAAATAACCATTAAAACATGTTATAGAGCACCAAAAAAAAGGTTCCGCTGTGGTTACAACCCTTTTTGGGGCTATATAGAACCCTTTTAATGGTTCTTCATATAACCTTTATGCAGAATGGTTCTATAAATAACCTTTCTCAATCTAAACAGTTCTTTGTAGATTCAGTTTTTTTTATTCTGGTTAGCCATATTGTTAAAATTCCATAGGTGTTATTATTGTGTTGATTGACAAGTTGAATCAGTTGTGCTAGCTCTGGAACTGCTGGGGTGCCTGAGGAAAAAATGGAGAACAACTGAGTTAGACAACAGTTCTCAGTTGACACAAGGCCACACATGAGTCTTTCACAAGACACTGTTTCTGGCCATAGTCATATATAACATGTCATGGCATAACACAACAGATTAGATCAACTAGAATGACCACCAGGCCCCAAAATATTCGAATGAGCCGCTGGCCCTAAATATTTATTATCACTAAAAGAACAATGAAACCTTTTGTGAACTGTAAAGAACCATTGAAGGGCTCAAAGGGTTCTATGAGTCATGATGGTTCCACATAGAACTATCACCCTTCCCAAAGAACCCTTGATGAACCCTCTTTTCTCATCTTTTCACAACAAATCAATATTTAGGCCATGTACACATAGATGTCTATAGGGTAGTTGTACAGAACGGTTGCAGTGCATCATTTAAGAAAAAGCTAAATTATGCAAATTGTAGGCTACAGTTTTGTTCTGCTGTAATGGCACTCATTCCAATAGTTGGTAAATACAAATGTTCTAATGTCTTAATTGTTTTTGCCTTACTTTGTCTCACGGGCAATAATGTATAACTTGTGTGTTAATAGTGATAAACTGAATGACATTACATGTTGTTTCTCAATAGAACGTGAGCACTATACATAACTACTAGCCACCTGTCAGTTTATGACTGTATAATACAGTAGCTGCATCACTATGACTTCAGTAATGTATGGTGGACAGTTCAGTACTTGAATGATAATGCAATGTCTGTTGTTTGAGACGTGTGTGGAGAGCCCTTACAGAATGTAGGCTCATCTACTGCCTATTCACTAGTAGTTCAGTCAAAGAGCTGCTATAAGCAATCCACAATAATTGAAACCCTCAATTTGATATGCTATGATTAGAGTCAAAGTTGGAGGGAACTCTGCAACTAGAGTCATCACTATTGAATTGAAGGCTGTTTCCTGTGTGCCACCAAGCTTTGCTTGTGGTAATACTGAATGGAATGTTTGTGTATGATTCAAATGATTGTCCCAAACACTGATCTCCTTGGTCATCATCCTCCACTGTCAGCATGATTTGATTTTGCTATGTCAAGATCTAGTATTCTCACAGGGTTTAGAAGTCCTTAAGGTCTTATCATATTGATATAAAGCTATATTTTTATATATTTATTGAAATAAATGTATGTAGTTTGTATCTCTTATTTGTTTTAAATAATCAATTATGATTTTGTCTTAAGGAAAACCACTTCAATGTGTCTTGTTCAACCAGTTTAGAAATGTATTTAAGGATTGATTGTTTTTATACCAAAACAATTGAAAAGCTAATGTCAAAGTTGTTTGCTTTCTTAAGATGCTGGGGCACTCTTTGTTGCATGGTTCATTTCTGTTCAAAACACCTCACCATATTGTCACCAAGACAGTGTTTTAGTTTGGGTTTTTTGTAACAAAGGTCATCAACCAAATCTGTAGCAAGGAGACATCCAAACCAGGTGTCTGTGAAAGAGGCCAATAAATGTTTTTGTTTACCATGTTTCTGTTTGGTGTGGGTGACTCAGTGGGGTCCTGGCTCTATGCTCCCTGGGACAGACGGAGGCTCAGTGACCGCTGCCTAGTGTGATGCCACTGCCTTTGAGGGGAGCAGGAAAACAAACAGGATCCAACAACAGCTATCTGTATCTGTCTGGTGTGAAATCTGTCTCGTTGTCCTCTGTAGCTCAGTAGAACGTGGCACTTGCAACGCCAGAATAGTGGTTTCGATTCCCGGGACAAACCGTATGTAAAATGTATGCATGCATGACTGCAAGTACCTTAAGATAAAAGCATCTGCTAAATTACATATCATATTTTTAGAATAATAAACACTCCACTAATGTCAGTGCTGCTTCACATGGGACCAGAAAGAGATACGGAGTCATTTCCAAAATACTTTACCACTGGAAGGTTCCGGTACCTTCTACAAACATTGGAAAGAAACAATACTCATTCAAAAACAGACAACACAGCCTCTATAAATGCATTAGCTAGTTTATCATTATACATACAGTACCGCATCCAGTGGGGATTTACCTGACCTTATTAAAATATCATCCTTAGGATGTGGCTCTACAGCTGGACAAGAAATACTGTCATGTCCTTGGCTCAGAATGAGTTGTTCCCTCCCATGTCGTAGATCTCATGAGTTCATTTGTCTCTATGCCCTTCTTGTCATCCCAGATGGCCAGATGGCCTGCGAGGTGGGTGGGGGTCATACTGTACATGCAAAAATAACAAATGTACAAATGTCTCTCAGAACAAGTGCATAAATTGGTTATTCATATTCTAGTGGTACAGTACAATAGGGTAGTTATATCAGTGCAATAGGTCAGTGATAAGCAGTCACAAGAGGATCCAAGACAAAAGTAAGGTATCATAACACTTATTTCATTTTATTAGCTACTCATACGTGCACTATTGTTACTAGGTTTGATCAATGTGATAGTCATTTCATATCTAGATACCCAAATTCATTTTACAAGCAGTGCTACAAAAATCTATACAACAATGAATTGTAAAACACATTAGTAGTAATATAAACATATGACTTGATAGAACATAGGACCAGTATGTCTGAAACATTGCTATGCCCCTCCTCTCTCGTCTGCTCTAGCAGGACATTAGTCAAACTGGACGACAAGCACACCAAAAATCAACCACTACCTCTTCAGGACTATCTATTTCCCAAACTAAATTCCCAATCTGGCCCTCATACCATCATGGCCACCTAATAATCCCCAGTTTACAATTGGCTCATTCATCCCCCTCCTCTCCCCTGTAACTATTCCCCAGGTCGTTGCTGTAAATGATAATGTGTTCTCAGTCAACTTACCTGGTAAAATATGGGTAAAATAAAAAATATATAATTCAGGACTATCTCGTCAGGCCTTCAACATTAAAAAGAGTCAGAAAATAAATGAACAGCAAGGCACACACACAGACACGGTAGTCGTTAGTCAACCAGCAAATCTTCAGCAAATTATGTTCACCAAAAACGACAAATTATGTTACACACTGCCAATTAGGGTATCAATACTTAACCACAACACTGTAGACAAGTAAAACAAAGGGACGTCCCTCAGATCACGAGAAGTTGTGTTGATGACACAGTTACGACTACAGTCCCATGTGTCCAAAAGTATCAACCAACCTGATATACACTTGACGTGGCATCTTCTTCATATGCACAGTAGAACAAGAACAGAACACTAAATACTTTTCAATAGACAAATATTTAAGTGCATTAAGCTACAGATCAGACTAGTTAAAAGAATGCCTTGGCCTCTTCACCTTGAAAACAACATTGTGGTTTTTGTCTGACTCATTTACAGGTGGAAGATATGCAACTGAAACCACAAATAATATTCAAACTACAATATCATGACTCATGAAATAAACACCTTTATACTGGACCTTGTGTATTATATTATAATCATATACAGTGCCTTCAGAAAGTATTCAGACCCCAAGCTAACTATAGCTAGGCTACTCATGATGACGTATTGGTTGACCAAGCTAACTATAGCTAGGCTAGTCATGATGATGTATTGGTTGACCAAGCTAACTATAGCTAGGCTAGTCATGATGATGTATTGGTTGACCAAGCTAACTATAGCTAGGCTACTCATGATGATGTATTGGTTGACCTAGCTAACTATAGCTAGGCTACTCATGATGACGTATTGGTTGACCAAGCTAACTATAGCTAGGTTACTCATGATGATGTATTGGTTGACCTAGCTAACTATAGCTAGGCTACTCATGATGATGTATTGGTTGACCAAGCTAACTATAGCTAGGCTACTCATGATGATGTATTGGATGACCAAGCTAACTATAGCTAGGCTACTCATGATGATGTATTGGTTGACCAAGCTAACTATAGCTAGGCTACTCATGATGATGTATTGCTTGTTTGTTTTTTGCTTTTGAAGCGCTTGGGGATTATGAAAAGCGCTATAGAAATGTCAAAAATTATTATTACTATCGGCGATATTGGCCTTTTACCCAGTGCATTCGGGATGTTTTCAGACCCCTTGACTTTTTCCACATTTTGATACGTTACAGCCTTATTCTAAAATAGATCAAATAAAATAAAAATCATCATCAATTTACTCACAATACCCCATAATGACAAAGCAAAAACAGATTTTTAGCAAATTTTTTCCAAATAAAAAACAGAAATACTCTATTAACATAAGTATTCAGACCCTTTGCTATGAGACTTGAAATTGACCTCAGGTGCATCCTGTTTCCACTGATCATCCTTTTTATTTATTTTCTATTTAACCTTTATTGAACTAGGCAAGTCAGTTAAGAACAAATTCTTATTTACAACGACGGCTTAGGAACAGTGGGTTAATTGCCTTGTCCAGGGGCAGAATGACAGATTTTTACCTTGTCAGCTCGGGGATTCGATCTTACAACCTTTCGGTTACAATTCCAATGCTTTAACCATTAGGCTACCTGCCGCCCCTTAATTAAGATGTTTCTACAACTTGATTGGAGTCCACCTGTGGTAAATTCAGTTGATTGGACATTATTTAGAAAGGCAGACAGCTGTCTATATAAGGTCCCACAGTCGACAGAGCATGCCAGAGCAAAAACCAAGCCATGAGGTTGAAGGAATTGTCCATAGAGCTCAGAGACAGGATTGTGTCGAGGCACAGAGCTAGGAAAGTGTACCAAAACATTTCTGCAGCATTGAAGGTCCCATAGAACACAGTGGCCTCCATCATTCGTATATGGAAGAAGTTTGGAACCACCAAGACCCTTCCTAGAGCTGGCCTCCCGGGCAAACTGAGCAATCGGGGGAGAAGGGCCTTGGTCAGGGAGGTGACCAAGAAGCCGATAGTCACTCTGACAGAGCCCCAGAGTTCTTCTGTGGAGATGGGCGACCCTTCCAGAAGGACAACCATCTCTGCAGCACTCCACCAATCAGGCCTTTATGGTAGAGGGGCCAGACGGAAGCCACTCCTCAGTAAAAGGCACATGACAGCCCACTTGTAGTTTGCCAAAAGGCCCCTAAAGGACTCTCAGACCATGAGAAACAAGAATCTCTGGTCTTATGAAACTAAGATTGAACTTGGATGCCAAGTTGAAGCAGGGTGGTGGCAGCATCATGCTGTGGGGACGTTTTTTAGTGGCAGGGACTGGGAGACTAGTCAGGATCGAGAGAAAGATGAATGAAGAAAAGTACAGAGAGATTCTTGATGAACAGGACAACAACCCTAAGCACACAGCCAAGACAACGCAGGAGTGGCTTCGGGACAAGTCTCTGAATGTCCTTGAGTGGCCCAGCCAGAGCCTGGACTTAAACCCGATCAAACATCTCTGGAGAGACCTGAAAGTAGCTGGGCAGCGACGCTCTCCATCCAACCTGGCAGACCTTAAGAGGATCTGCAGAGAAGAATGGGAGAAGAATGGGAGAAATTACCCGAATACAGGTGTGCTATGCTTGTAGCGTCATACCCAAGAAGACTCGAGGTTGTAATCGCTGCCAATGGTGCTTCAACAAAGTACTGAGTAAAGGGTCTGAATACTTATGTAAATGGTTTTTAATTTTTAAATGTATTATTAATTTTTGTGAACAATTCTAAAAAACAGTTTTGCTTTGTCATTATGGGTATTGTGTGTAGATTGATGAGGGGGAAAACAATTTAATCAATTTTAGAATAAGGCTGTAACGTAACAAAATGTGGAAAAACTCAAGGGGTCTGAGTACTTTCCAAATGCACTGTATGTACGTATAAGCTTGCTGTGCATGGTTCCAACAGATCCCCCCAGACCCACTGTGGCTTCCTCCTTTCCCCTCCTCTCCTTCCCCTCCTTTCCCCATACAGTATCTGACTAGTTAATGGATACTGTCATACTGTGTAAGTGTCTCATCTACTTTCCCTAACAAGAGGTCAATCGAGATGTAGTATGCTGTGTGTGTGTGTCCTGGTATTGGAATAGCAGCAGTATGTCGGTGAGTACAGTAAGTCCTAGCCCTCTGCTCTTCCCCACCCTCTCCTCTCCGCCTCAGTCTGACCACTCGTTCTCCTCAGGCTCCGAGTCCTCATCTGATTCGCTGTACTCCACCGCGATGCGTCGGGACAGGATGGTGGCCACGTCATTCCCTACTGGCTCCTTCTTTGCTTCCTGCTCACGCTGCTCCTGCACCTTCCTCAGCTGGATGCCTGAGGACACAACACAAGTAATCTACTGTCAAAAGATACTTTCCCTACTGTATATATGTTACTAGTAGCTGGGCTATCTTTCCATGTACATTAATGTAAACAGATTGTGCTGTGTAATCCTGGCCCTTCCACCTAGTGAACCAGAGGGTCTCACCTCTGCGGATGGCTGACAGCAGGTCGCTGCGTGCGTCGCTTATCGGGATGCCTAGCACCTTGCCCTTTCTTGGCAGTGTGCTCCCAGAGGGGTGCATGGCATGGGCTGGGGAGGGAGCGAATGTTGGGGGGCCACCAGGTGGGGGTGGAGGAGGGGCAACAGGGGGTCCCCCAGTGACAGGGTGGGATGGAGAGGGGAAGTAGCTGCCGGGTGGGGGTGGAGGGGGTGAGGGGCTGTATGGGCGGGACAGGGCGGCCATGGTGCCAGGGGCCAGGGTGGGGAGACCTGCAGGGGCCAGGGTGGGAGGCCCTGCTGTGCTGTCGAAGGCCGTCTGGGCTGAGGGGATGAGGGGAGGAGGTGGGGGTGGGGCCGGAGGGATAAAGTGCTCTGGCATCTGGTGACCGCTGTGGAACAATGACAGAAAACCAATCAAGTCAGACAGGGCCTGTCCAGAACTACATCCTTTACATTATAATCAAATATATGCCTGTGGAATTTACTGTAGATAGAATGGGCTTTGAGATTTTCCTTCAACTTATATACAATAGAAGAAACGTAGTCAGAGAAGGAGAGAGGAGAGATGAGAGGAGAGAAGAGAGATGAGAGAGGAGAGGAGAGAAAAGATGAGAGTAGAGATGACAGAGGAGAGAAGAGAGACAAGACAAGATGAGACGAGAGGAGAGAGGAGAGATGGGAGAGGAGAGATGATAGGAGAGATGAGAGGAGAGGAGATAGGAGAGATGAGGTGAGAGGAGAGATGAGAGGAGAGATGAGAGTAGAGACGAGATGAGAGATGAGAGGGGAGACGAGAGGAGAGATGGAGGGATGAGAGGAGATATAAGTAGAGAGATGAGAGGGGAGATGAGAGGGGAGACGATAGGAGAGACGAGGTGAGAAGAGAGACGAGGTGAGAGATGAGAGGAGAGATGAGAGGAGAGATGAGATGAGAGGAGATATGAGAGGAGAGATGAGAGGAGATGAGAGACAAGCTGAGAGATGAGAGACAAGCTGAGAGATGAGAGACAAGCTGAGAGATGAGAGACGAGAGGAGAGATGAGAGGGGAGACGAGAGGAGAGATGAGGAGAAACGAGAGAGAGATGAGATGAGAAATGAAAGGAGATACGAGAGGGGTAGCCAGCTACACACCTAGCCTCTTTGGCAGCTGCAGGCCGGGGTCCGTTTAGGGAGGGATCTGTGGGTGTGGGTCCTTGGTTGGGCTGCACGCGGCCCAGGGAGTGCTGGCGGGCTTGGGCTGCAGCGGTGCCGGCAGTAGGGGGTCGGTAGGCCCGGTCCAGAGACTGGGTCTGGTTGGGGCCTGTGAGGTGCTCCTTCCCATCAGGACCCAAGACAGCTCCCTCTTGGGGTGGGTGGTTAGGGCTGGCAGGGTAGGACAGCTCATCAGACATACCAGACCTGGAACATTTAAACCACAGATAGAGGTTGATGAGGAGCAAGGGATCATCAAAGACTTTCAACATACACCTAGTCTCATGTCAATGGAGGTCTTAAAGAATGGGTGTGTCATCTAAAACCAAGGAGCCAACTATTAAAACATAACAGTATTGCTGGAGTACAATGTAGAATATTATATGGTATCCCTTTAAGACTGCAGATTTGGTCACTGATATGGAACGCAGTAAATGATGTCAGAGCTCATGCAATGCGCTTCACAGCGCTGTATGTGTTTTGACTGACAGCCGTTCTGAACGCAACAAGTTGTCCCCATCCCTCCTGCTAATTGGGCAACTTTTGCCACATGTTTGTTGTCTGAGTGAGAGACATGCTGTACATTAAGAGGACTCGATGTATTTTGAAAGATGAGACGTTGAGGGTTATAATAAATACCTCTTTGATGTCATACAAGCAATCCAAACACCCGTGAGTCCAAACATGCACTTCACATTTCCATATCATAAAACTCATGTCATATACAGTGTCAAAGTTTATCATCACTATGTTTAATGTACAGTTACAAGATGACATGGAGTCATACCCTGGGTTCTTCTGAACAAGCCTGTTTGATGTACAGTTACCAGATGACATGGAGTCATACCCTGGGTTCTTCTGAACAAGCCTGTTTAATGTACAGTTACCAGATAACATGAGGTCATACCCTGGGTTCTTCTGAACAAGCCTGTTTGATGTACAGTTACCAGATAACATGACGTCATACCCTGGGTTCTTCTGAACAGACGGAACATGTTTGACTATTGTGAAGGAAATTCGCTGTGGAACACGCACCTGAATGCATGCATGACTCCTTTTGTATGCACACAAATTATGATTGGTTTCCTTGAATTGCCCTGTGATAGCCTAACACTGTAAGACCGTACGTTATAACTTATCTAGAAATGTTGGCAATAGAACAAGCTTTCAAATGATGCCCACCTGACCCAGATTGATTTATAATGGGCTGTTTTTGGATTGCGTAAACAACAACAGTAATTGTGTGATGGCCGGGATGCAGGGCTGAGTTCCAAACAAAACAACTACAAGTGTGCTGCTCTAGTTCCTCAACAGCACAGCTAGGAGAACTTAAAAAAACACCTTATAGTTGAAGACTCTTCTTTGAGTCATAAAAGTGCATTGAATTGACTTAGGAACTGGGCACACTTGGGAGAGATTGTGGCCACTTGGAGACACCAGTTAGTCCTCTAACTCAAACCCTTGTATTTTTTTGGTCTTATGTTGTACCTACCCCATATTTTCCAGGAATAGTCTTATCATGTTACTGAATATATCCAGAGTATTTTCAGATTTCGTTATCAACAAATGCGGCAAAAAAGGAAATGTAAAATGCACATAAAATCAACAGTGTACTGTTTGGATTCAGTCCTGTGTCAGGCAAACTGTTGTGTCCTCAACTTTAGTCAAACGTTGTTCCATAATCTCCTAACTGTTCTCTTTCAATTGCTACCATGCTCATGCATTCTGTAAGAAACATTTCAATTTAGCCCTATCCAACCAGGCCAATTTCCATCAGTGTAAAGGGTTTTAAGGAGCATGCAGGCTTTCAAACTTTTAGGTAGATGGCAGCAGAGAGCAGATTTTGTACATTTACATTTAGTGGCACACATATCACAATATCATACAATTGTTCATAAAAAAGTATTTGATTGATTAGTTTGTTGGTTGATTGATTGATTGATGATTGAATGATTGATTGTTTCAGTGCATCCCTACTGACCTGTCTGGAGAGAGAGATCCCTCAGAGGACATGCCATGGTAGGGTGAAGGCGTGAGGCGGTTTTCTGGGCGGAACTCCTTGTCGTATGCCATCATGTTCCACTCCTGACGACGGTTACGGGCTTTCCTCACCTTCTTCACCTCCCGGCTGGGGTCCTCCACCTGTTTCTGCTCCTGGAAGAGACAAACCTATAAGACTGGGGTCCTCCACCTGTTTCTGCTCCTAGAAAAGACAAACCTATAAGACTGGGGTCCTCCACCTGTTTCTGCTCCTAGAAAAGACAAACCTATAAGACTGGGGTCCTCCACCTGTTTATGCTCCTAGAAAAGACAAACCTATAAGGCTGGGGTCCTCCACCTGTTTCTTCTCATAGAAGAGACAAACCCATATATTTATTTTACTTTTATTTAGTCAGGAAAAACCCATTGAGACCAGGGTCTCATTTTCAAAGGTGCCCCAAGCATAGCAAAAAAGCAATACAACAATACAAAATGATCACTTAAAAAACTACAAGTTACAACTTTCAACATTACAATCACAACAATCTCTTCATTCAATCAAAAACAACTGCAACTGTCATACAACACATCTAATACTAGTCATAAAGTGCCATGGCGACACCAGGGAACCTGCATTCACAAAACAGGGAGTTCTGCAGGCTATTCCAAGAATGGGGGGCATTAAAACTGAAAGCGGATCTATCTAGATCGGTACGGACTAGTGGAACCGAGAGAGCTAACCATCCCTGTGAGCGGGTTTGGTATCTCATAACAGTGAAGTGAGGTAGGTTGGAAGCTTTTTCAGCAGAGATTTGTAAACAGAAAGGGAGTACGGGACTTTAGCGAGGACCAGCCGACCTTTTGATACAAGATGCAGTGATGAGTATTAAACCTGTCATCTGTGATAAAGCGAAGTGTTCACTGCAGCCAAAGGTTTTAGAGTGGTGTCTGCTGCATTTTGATAAATGGTTTCACCATAGTCCAAAATTGGCAGGAAAGTTGATTGTATAATCTGCTTCCTGCTGTTTAGAGAGAGGCAAGACATATTTAAAAAAAATAATAATAATAATATCCACTTTAAATCTGACATTTTTAACTAGCTCTTCCGAATGTTTTTTAGGCGTTAGATCTTTATCAATTCAAACGGCCAGATATTTATAGGCGGGAATGCACTCGATGAGAGAATCATCCAATGAGTAAATACACTACATGGCCAAAGTATGTGGACACCAGCTCATCGAACATCTCATTCCAAAATCATGGGCATTAATATGGAGTTGGTCCCCCCTTTGCTGCTATGATAGCCTTCATCCTTTCAGCATTGTCATGCTGAAACAGAAAAGGGCTTTCCCCAAACTAGTGCCATAAAGTATGCTGTAGCGTTAAGATCTCCCTCCTTCACCAAACAGTTGGCACTATGCATTCAGACAGGTAGCGTTCTCCAAGTACATGCCAGACCCAGTTCGTCCGTCGGACTGCCAGATGGTGAAGCGTGATTCATCACTCCAGAAAATGTGATCCACTACTCCAGAGACCAATGGTGGCGAGCTTTACACCACTCCAGCCGATGCTTGGCGTTGAGCTCGATTGATGTTGCTTCTAGAGGCAGTTTGAAACTCGATAGTGAGTGTTGCAACCGAGGACAGACGATTTTTACACGCTACGTGCTTCAGCACTTGGCGTTCCCGTTCTGTTAGCTTGTGTGGCCTACCACTTCACGGCTGAGCCGTTGTTGCTCTTAGACGTTTCCATTTCACAATAACAGCACTTACAGTTGACTGGGGCAGCTCTATCAGGGCAGAAATGTGATGACCTGAATTGTTGGAAAGGTGGCATCCTATGATGGTGCCACCTTGAAAGTCACTGAGCTCTTCAGTAAGGCCATTCTACTGCCAATGTTTGTCTATGGAGATTGCATGGCTGTGTGCTTGATTTTATACACCTGTCAGCAATGGGTGTGGCTGAAATAGCCGAATCCAGTAATTTGAAGGGGTATCCACATGCTGCTGTGTATATCATGTATGTAGTCCATCTGAGACATTATTGTGTGAATTAGAGAACATATATATCGTTTTGCCCGCATTAAGTTCAAGTTTTAAATCAACAAGGGCTTTCTGTAATGTAACAAAATCAGATTGCAGCTCTAACATAGCTTGGTCAACAGTTGGTAAACCAATAGATAGACCAATATTATTTATAGAACAAAATCAAAAACCTTTCGTAATATCGAGGAAACTAGACTTGACACCATCAGAAAGCACATATAACACTGACTGCAGCCCAAATACAGAAATATGGACTGCGTCAGAGGATGCCATCAGAATGGGGTACAAAGCTCGTCTGGCTGGCACGAACCATGTGGTACCCAGTGAGGGAGACCTGTGACCCACTGGTCTGGAAAGGAGTCCGTCCGTTTGAATGCAATATTCACCCAGAAATGGAGAATTTTGATTGGTTCTCTCATACCCAGAAATGGAGAATTTTGATTGGTTCTCTCATACCCAGAAATGGAGAATTTTGATTGGTTCTCTCATTCCTTTTTTTCTGGGGGGTTGAGACCTCCCGTAATGGAAGGAGGCGGCTCTCTGGGGCTTGGTGTGGCTGTCCATGCATTACCATTTCACATCAAAGAGCCTCTTCAGACTCTGAAGTCAGGAGGACTTCAGCCATACTAGATAGTATAAACCCTCCGTATGGGACAAAACAATCAAAACTCATGGATTCAATTCATTTTTTCTCTCACCCATCTACACACAATACCCCATAATTCCAAAGTGAAAATGTGTTTTTAGACATTTTTGCAAATGTATTGAAAATTAAATACAGAAATTTCTAATTTACATAACTATTCACACCCCTGAGGCAATACTTTGTAGAAGCACCTTTGGCAGTGATTACAGCTGTGAGTCTTTCTGGGTAAGTAGAAGAGTTTTCCACACCTGAGTTGTGCAAAAATGCCCATTATTATTTTCAAAATTCTTCAAGCTCTGTCAAATTGGTTGTTGATCATTGCTAGACAACCACTTTCAGGTCTTGCCATAGATTTTCAAGTAGATTTAAGTCAAAACTGTAACTCTGCTACTAAGGAACATTCACTGTCTTCTTGGTGAACAACTCCAGTGTAGATTTGTCCTTGTGTTTTAGGTTATTGTCCTGCTGAAATAGTAATTCCTCTCCCAGTGTCGGGTGGAAAGCAGACTGAACCAGGTTTTCCTCTAGGATTTTGTCTGTGCTTAGCTCCATTCCATTTATTTTTTATCCTGAAAAACTCCCCAGTCCTTAATGATTACAAGCATACCCATAACATGCTGCAGCCACCACTATGCTTGAAAATATGGAGAGACAAAAAGTGAATTTCTTTGCCAAATTTGTTGCAGTATTACTTTAGTGCCTTTTTTGCAAACAGGATGCATGTTTTGGAATGTTTTATTCTGTACAGGCGTCCTTATTTTTCCTCTGTCAATCAGGTTCGTATTGTGAAGTTACTACAATGTTTTCTCCTATCAAAGCCATTAAACTCTGTAACTGTTTTAAAGTTACCATTGTCCTTATTGTGAAATCCCTGAGCGGTTTTCTTCCTTTCCAGGAACTTTTATTTATTTATTTTTATTTCACCTTTATTTAACCAGGTAGGCCAGTTGAGAACAAGTTCTCATTTACAACTGCTACCTGGCCAAGATAAAGCAAAGCAGTGCGACAACAACAACAACAGAGTTACACACGGGATAAACATACTGAGTTAGGAAGGACGCTTGTATCTTTGTAGTGACTGGGTGTATTGATACACCATCCAAAGTGTAATTGGGATATTCAATGACTGCTTTTTTTTTACCCATCTATCAATAGGTGCCTTTCTTTGCGAGGCATTGGAAAACCTCCCTGGTCTTCAGAGTTGAATCTGTGTTTGAAATTCACTGCTTGACTAAGGGACCTTACAGATATGTGTGGAGTAGTCATTAATAAATCATGTTAAAAACTACTATTACACACATGAAACGTATTATTCAAAACTCAATGACTCAAGACAGTTCAGCTATTCATTTAAAGGAAAACATATATAATAATTTCGAAATAAAAATAATTCCACTTTAACATTATGGGGTATTGTGTGTAGGCCACTGACACAACATCTCAATTGAATACATTTAAAAGTCAGGCTCTAACACAACAAAATTGTGAAAAAGTGGAGGGGTGTGATTACTTCCTGAAGGTTCTGTAGAACATGTACGAGCTCATTTATTAACTTGGTGGGAGTAGCAAATATTCAAACGAGAGCTTTGAAGGCCGCTGTGGAGAAGGGTTCCATGTGAACAGCAGTTGAACATGGGTCAGTCGGTCCTAAGAGATGGGCGAACGCCGTTCGGAAGGGAGGGGCGATGGCCTCCTCGAAAGGGAGTCGTGTTCAGATCCCCGAATCCGGAGTGGCGGAGATGGGCGCTGCGAGGCGTCCAGTGCGGTAACGCGACCGATCCCGGAGAAGCTGGCGGGAGCCCCGGGGAGATTAATGTAATACATTTCAGTTCTGCTACAGCTGGTGGTGAAGTTACGTCTTAGTTGTTATTTAATAAATCATCATGCTTCCTCTAATTAAGAGCTCTATTCAATTCGTATCGTGGAAATTCAGCGTTACAGTTTGATTGAAATTTAAAGGCAAAGTTCCTGCGGAGACTGGTTCCTGCGGAGACTGGTTCCTGCCGAGACTGGTTCCTGCCGAGACTGGTTCCTGCCGAGACTGGTTCCTGCCGAGACTGGTTCCTGCCGAGACTGGTTCCTGCCGAGACTGGTTCCTGCCGAGACTGGTTCCTGCCGAGACTGGTTCCTGCCGAGACTGGTTCCTGCCGAGACTGGTTCCTGCCGAGACTGGTTCCTGCCGAGACTGGTTCCTGCCGAGACTGGTTCCTGCCGAGACTGGTTCCTGCCGAGACTGGTTCCTGCCGAGACTGGTTCCTGCCGAGACTGGTTCCTGCCGAGACTGGTTCCTGCCGAGACTGGTTCCTGCCGAGACTGGTTCCTGCCGAGACTGGTTCCTGCCGAGACTGGTTCCTGCCGAGACTGGTTCCTGCCGAGACTGGTTCCTGCCGAGACTGGTTCCTGCCGAGACTGGTTCCTGCCGAGACTGGTTCCTGCCGAGACTGGTTCCTGCCGAGACTGGTTCCTGCCGAGACTGGTTCCTGCCGAGACTGGTTCCTGCCGAGACTGGTTCCTGCCGAGACTGGTTCCTGCCGAGACTGGTTCCTGCCGAGACTGGTTCCTGCCGAGACTGGTTCCTGCCGAGACTGGTTCCTGCCGAGACTGGTTCCTGCCGAGACTGGTTCCTGCCGAGACTGGTTCCTGCCGAGACTGGTTCCTGCCGAGACTGGTTCCTGCCGAGACTGGTTCCTGCCGAGACTGGTTCCTGCCGAGACTGGTTCCTGCCGAGACTGGTTCCTGCCGAGACTGGTTCCTGCCGAGACTGGTTCCTGCCGAGACTGGTTCCTGCCGAGACTGGTTCCTGCCGAGACTGGTTCCTGCCGAGACTGGTTCCTGCCGAGACTGGTTCCTGCCGAGACTGGTTCCTGCCGAGACTGGTTCCTGCCGAGACTGGTTCCTGCCGAGACTGGTTCCTGCCGAGACTGGTTCCTGCCGAGACTGGTTCCTGCCGAGACTGGTTCCTGCCGAGACTGGTTCCTGCCGAGACTGGTTCCTGCCGAGACTGGTTCCTGCCGAGACTGGTTCCTGCCGAGACTGGTTCCTGCCGAGACTGGTTCCTGCCGAGACTGGTTCCTGCCGAGACTGGTTCCTGCCGAGACTGGTTCCTGCCGAGACTGGTTCCTGCCGAGACTGGTTCCTGCCGAGACTGGTTCCTGCCGAGACTGGTTCCTGCCGAGACTGGTTCCTGCCGAGACTGGTTCCTGCCGAGACTGGTTCCTGCCGAGACTGGTTCCTGCCGAGACTGGTTCCTGCCGAGACTGGTTCCTGCCGAGACTGGTTCCTGCCGAGACTGGTTCCTGCCGAGACTGGTTCCTGCCGAGACTGGTTCCTGCCGAGACTGGTTCCTGCCGAGACTGGTTCCTGCCGAGACTGGTTCCTGCCGAGACTGGTTCCTGCCGAGACTGGTTCCTGCCGAGACTGGTTCCTGCCGAGACTGGTTCCTGCCGAGACTGGTTCCTGCCGAGACTGGTTCCTGCCGAGACTGGTTCCTGCCGAGACTGGTTCCTGCCGAGACTGGTTCCTGCCGAGACTGGTTCCTGCCGAGACTGGTTCCTGCCGAGACTGGTTCCTGCCGAGACTGGTTCCTGCCGAGACTGGTTCCTGCCGAGACTGGTTCCTGCCGAGACTGGTTCCTGCCGAGACTGGTTCCTGCCGAGACTGGTTCCTGCCGAGACTGGTTCCTGCCGAGACTGGTTCCTGCCGAGACTGGTTCCTGCCGAGACTGGTTCCTGCCGAGACTGGTTCCTGCCGAGACTGGTTCCTGCCGAGACTGGTTCCTGCCGAGACTGGTTCCTGCCGAGACTGGTTCCTGCCGAGACTGGTTCCTGCCGAGACTGGTTCCTGCCGAGACTGGTTCCTGCCGAGACTGGTTCCTGCCGAGACTGGTTCCTGCCGAGACTGGTTCCTGCCGAGACTGGTTCCTGCCGAGACTGGTTCCTGCCGAGACTGGTTCCTGCCGAGACTGGTTCCTGCCGAGACTGGTTCCTGCCGAGACTGGTTCCTGCCGAGACTGGTTCCTGCCGAGACTGGTTCCTGCCGAGACTGGTTCCTGCCGAGACTGGTTCCTGCCGAGACTGGTTCCTGCCGAGACTGGTTCCTGCCGAGACTGGTTCCTGCCGAGACTGGTTCCTGCCGAGACTGGTTCCTGCCGAGACTGGTTCCTGCCGAGACTGGTTCCTGCCGAGACTGGTTCCTGCCGAGACTGGTTCCTGCCGAGACTGGTTCCTGCCGAGACTGGTTCCTGCCGAGACTGGTTCCTGCCGAGACTGGTTCCTGCCGAGACTGGTTCCTGCCGAGACTGGTTCCTGAGGAGACTGGTTCCTGAGGAGACTGGTTCCTGAGGAGACTGGTTCCTGAGGAGACTGGTTCCTGAGGAGACTGGTTCCTGAGGAGACTGGTTCCTGAGGAGACTGGTTCCTGAGGAGACTGCATTCAGCGCTGCAGATGACGGCTCAATAGGAAATTAGCTTTCCATTTCTATCGTGCCAGCCGTACTGTAACTCTGCAGCCATACAGATCAAACAGCCCCTAGACAATTTAAGATGTATACAGTATCTTAGTAGTGTTAGAAAGATGTTTTGTTCATCTTGCTAAACACAATAGACCATGCTATTCACTAACCATGTTTCCTCTCTTGCTCGCTCCCTATCCCCATAAGCCCTCATTCTCTCTTTCCTTCCCATGTTCTATGTCTGTCTAAACACACGTCCACATCCCGAGGCTTTTGCACAGACAGTCTAAAAAGAGCAATGAGCTAATCCTGACAGGCCTGATGTCAAATGGTGGAGGGAAGGAGAGAGGGTCTGAGAGGGAAAAAACAGCCAACAGTCATAACAATATATATATATGAGAGAGAGACACAGAGAGAGAGAAAGAGCAAAGAGCTTGCAGCGAAATATAGAAAATGTGAGAGAGTAGTAATTCATCACAGATACACATAAAACACACATTCACGCACGTGCACGTACACATACACACAAACTCACTCACCTTGTCACCAGCCTTCTGCCGCCTCTTCTCCTTCCGCTTGTTTTCTGTTGCTTGGATCATCTTCTCCTTCCACAGATTAAAGAAGTAGGACGGGTCTGTGTAGAACTTCAGACCATCCTTGTTGTCATCCCTGTATGACAACACATCCTGACCTGAGACACTGGCCTTGGCAATGCAATTAACACCTACATTTTATAACTCTTATCTTATAATACAGATAAATTGCACATCCCCAATGCTTAATTCTGTACCTTCCCGTAAAAGGAGAAGTGCAATGACTAAAGTGGGGTTCAGTAAGTCGTAATGTGATTGGCTGAGGGCTAACCTGTAGGGGCTAAGGATGTTGAGGGGTGGAGGTTTGTCACAGCGATGGTACATCTCCATGACAGGGTTGAGGATGGAGTTCCTGGACACCACCTGCTGGTCTTGGATGGTGGAGCTCTTGAAGGCCTTCCTCATGTTGATGTCCTGCAGCGAAACTGGGACCAGAATGCCAAGGATCAACACAATGAATGAACACTACAACACTGACTCATTGGCAGCTATGAATGAAGTGCCATGGCAACCCAGAATGTTTACAAGTGTGGAATGTTCAATAACATGAAAACAAAGCACATTTATTAGTGGTGTATCAATGCTTCCTCTTAAATAAAAACACCATTTAATAGAACAGCAAACATAGGGTCAGAATTACTGTGAGCAGAGTCTTCGAACAGGATGAATATACAGTATCCAGTGTATCCCAGCCTGTATAATGACAACCAATGTATTGGTGATTGGAGCAGCAGGGAGTCTGGGACTCAGCTGTTGGGCCCGAAGCCCTGGCGAAGCCCTAGCATTATGCAACTGTGTGTTTTACTATGCTCCTCTACCATGGTGCTCTTAATTTGATGCTCATTCATGCTTTCATACCATATGCTGTGCTGTATGTTCTCCTGGGAATGATGTATTGATGATGTATTGTATGATGCTCAGCAGATAATTTTACCCTTCTTATCCCCCAGCTGTGACCCCCCCCCCCCTATGTTGCCTCCACCTACCCTCCTCCACAGTGGAGTCCAGCTGGGTGACTTTGACCGCCAGCAGGTCCACTCTCTCTTGGAGGCTGTTCATTCTCATGTAGAAGCTGTTGGCCTCATTGAACAGCTCTCCAAAAATGTCCTCTGCATGTCGGCCTGCATTCACAAAACACACACACACACACCATGCATAGACATGGGTCAGGGACAGAGAAGGGCAGTGAGTCAGTCAGTCAGCAGTCACTCAGTCAGCCAGTCAGCCACTCAGTCAGTCAGCAGTCTATCAGTCAGTTATTGATTCAGCAGTCAGTTAGTAAGTCAGTCAGTCAGCAGTTAGTCAGTCAGTCAGTTAGCAGTCAGCCAGCCAGTTAGTTCAACAGTCATTCAGCCAGTCAGCAGCCAGCCAGTCAGTCAGTCAGTTAGCAGTCAGCCAGCCAGTTAGTTCAACAGTCATTCAGCCAGTTAGCAGTCAGCCAGCCAGTTAGTTCAACAGTCATTCAGCCAGTTAGTCAGTCAGTCAGTAAGCAGTCAGCTGTCAGTCAGTCAGTCAGCAGTCATTCAGCCAGTCAGCCAGCAGTCAGTCAGTCAGCAGTCAGTTAGTCAGTCAGTCAGTCAGTCAGTCAGTCAGCAATCAGTCAGTCAGCAATCAGTCAGTCAGGTGTGTAGACTTACTCAGGCCCCCCAGCTGTTTGATGATGGCTGCCAGGGTGCTGTTAGTGACACACTCCAGCTCGCTGGTGACCCCGTCCGGCACGGCTCCACGACACAGATGCCTGGGCTCGATGCATCTTTTAACCAGCGGCATGGCGGCTGCGCCCGACACACAGTCACACACTCACCTACAGAGAGCCAGGGAGGAAGGGTTCAAAAACACTCCAATTAGCACATTCATGACAGCTATAAAACAATATAACTTCATCTTCAGTGGAGCCATCTATAATGAACCAAAATATAAACGCAACATGTAAAGTGATGGTCCCATGTTTCATGAGCTGAAATAAAAGATTGCAGAAATTTTCCATATGCACAAAAAGCTTATATTTCTCTCCAATTTAGTTCACAAATTTGTTTACATCCTTGATAGTGAACATTTCTCCTTTACCAAGATAATCCATCCACCTGACAGGTGTGGCATATCAACAAGCTGATTAAGCAGCATGATCATTACACAGGTGCACCTTGTGATGGGGACAATAAAAGGCCACTCTAAAATTTGCAGTTTTTTCACAACGTCACAGATGTCTCAAGTTGAGGGAGCGTGCAATTGGCATGCTGACTGCATGAATGTCCACCAGAGCTGTTGCAAGATAATTTAATGTTAATTTCTCTACCATAAGCCGCCTCCTATGTCATATTAGGGAATTTGGCAGTACGTCCAACTGGCCTCACAATCACAGACCACGTGTAACCACGCCAGCCCAATACCTCCACATCCGGCTTCTTCACCTGCGGGATCGTCGAAGACCAGCCACCCGGACAGCTGATGAAACTGCGGAGTATTTCTGTCTGTAATAAAGCCCTTTTGTGGGGAAAAACTCATTCTGATTGGCTGGACCTGGCTCCCCAGTGGGTGGGCCTGGCTCCCAAGTGGGTGGCCCACCCACGGCTGCAACCCTGCCCTGTAACGGTTGTCCTCCTCCTCTTCGTCCGAAGAAGAGGAGTATGGATTGGACCAAAGCGCAGCGTTGTGATACGACATGATGAATTTATTAAATTAAAGACGAAACACGAAGAACACTTGAATAACTTACAAAATAATAAACGAAGTCAACAGACCTGAATAAAACGAACTTACATATACACGAAGAACGCATGAACAGGTACAGACTACACAAACGAACGAACAAACAAACAAACAAACCGAAACAGTCCCGTGTGGTGCACAGACACAAACACGGAAGACAACCACCCACAAACAAACAGTGTGAACAGCCTACCTTTATATGGTTCTCAATCAGAGGAAACGTCAAACACCTGTCCCTGATTGAGAACCATATAAGGCTAATTTCCAATGACCTAAACATAGAAACACAAAACATAGAATGCCCACCCCAACTCACGCCCTGACCAACTAAACACATACAAAAAGAACAGAAAACAGGTCAGGAACGTGACATGCCCAGTCATATTGAAATCAATAGATTAGGGCCTATTGAATTTATTCAAATTGACTGATTTCCTTCCATGAACTCTAACTCAGTAAAATCATTGAAATTGTTGCATGTTGCATTTATATCTTTGTTCAGTATATATTGAACTTCCTGTTGTGTGACACGTCAATTAGAAGCACCGAATAAATAAAGAGTCAATAGACGGGAGAGAGAACGGAGAGACGCAATAATGACCATGTAATCACTCTCTCAGCTCAATCCCAATGTTCTCCCTCTTATCTCACTCAGTTCAATCCCAATGCTCTCCCTCCTATCTCTCCCAGTTCAATCCCAATGTTCTCCCTCCTATCTCTCCCAGTTCAAATCACAATGTTCTCCCTCCTATCTCTCTCAGTTCAAATCGCAATGTTCTCCCTCCTATCTCTCCCAGTTCAAATCCCAATGTTCTCCCTCCTATCTCTCCCAGTTCAAATCACAATGTTCTCCCTCCTATCTCTCTCAGTTCAAATCACAATGTTCTCCCTCCTATCTCTCCCAGTTCAAATCACAATGTTCTCCCTCCTATCTCTCCCAGTTCAAATCACAATGTTCTCCATCCTATCTCTCTCAGTTCAAATCACAATGTTCTCCCTCCTATCTCTCCCAGTTCAAATCACAATGTTCTCCCTCCTATCTCTCCCAGTTCAAATCACAATGTTCTCCCTCCTATCTCTCCCAGTTCAAATCACAATGTTCTCCCTCCTATCTCTCTCAGTTTAATAACTGTATTTAGATAACTGTATTTAGATGTCTTGTCTCTTTAAAGCATAGGTCTGAAAAAAAGAGAGCAAAATAAGCGGTACAAAAATAACCAAATAAGCATATCCAATGAAAAGAGCTTGGATCAAATAGTGATGGATTTTCGTCTTTATTTGGCACTTGGGCATATGGAAAAAGACTGGAGCCGGACTGATATAGGCATCACCCAAGTGGGTGCAAAACATTGTGAAGGAGGAAAAGTCCAGTGTTTAGAAACATGACTCAGGCTGGTTCCCAGAGTAGCCCTCTACATCAGTGGTTCCCAACCTTTTTATAGTCTGGTACCACTTCAAACATCCAACTTCCAGCTGCATAGCCCCTCTAGCACCAGGGTCAGCACACTCTCAAATGTTGTTTTTTGCATTCATTGTAAGCCTGCCACATACACTATACGATACATTTATTAAACATAAGAATGAGTGGACCGCCACGGCCCTTGCAGAGCAAGGGGCAACACTACATCTAGGTTTCAGAGCAAGTGAAGTAACTGATTGAAACGCTACCAGCGCGTACCCGCTAACTAGCTAGCCATTTCACATCCGTTACACATAGTCACTTTACCCTTACCTACATGTTCAAATTACCTTGTCTAACCTGTACCCCAGCACATTCACTCGGTACCGGTACCCCCTGTATATAGCCTCGTTATTGTTATTTTATTGTGTTACTTTTTAATATTTTTTACTTTAGTTTATTTGGTAAATATTTTCTTAAATCTTTCTTGATTTGCATTGTTGGTTAAGGGCTTGTAAGTAAGCTTCTCACGGGGAGGTCTACACCTGTTGTATTCTGTACATGTGACAAATAAAGTTTGATTTGATTTGAAGACTAGTGATACTGCTGTTAATGCTGTTGTCTTGGTAAAAGGCAAGCATGCACCTGGACTTCTCATCTCGTAGGATATACGGTATGCTTTACAAACATGTACATTAGGTAACACTTAGTTAACACCTGTGTAATAACACTGTAATTACTGTAGTATTGAAATGTTACACAGTAGCCTAGTTTAGTAGACCTAATGTATTCGTAACTGCTTAGTAATAGATCGATGTGCAGACATGTGGCTTTAAATCTGTTGCATCATGCAGGCACAGATTGCTTTTCCAAAAATATCCATGGTTTAATTAGTAGTCATCTTTGATTGGACATGACTGATTAGAAGAAAAATAATGATGTTAGTGAGTTCATGCAGTTGGACTGATGATTACGTCATCATACCTCTGACCGTTGCTGCTTCTGCACGTGCATGTGATTTGTAAAGACAAGGGAACAGGTGCTCGCCACTACAACCATTGGGATACAGCAGCGGATAACCAGTCAGTGTTCAAGTACAGCTGGAAATCTAATAAACGTGAACGCGAAGAGGAAAACCAATATATCGATTGGTTAGAATTGACCAGGATGAATAGGATAGGGTGGGTTGATTGCATTTGGAGTGATGAGAGCGTCAACCTATGACACTACGGAGGCACCATATCTGTCACACGAAAATATGTTTTATGTTCCCCATGATATAATGTCTTCTATTGTAAGATGATAATAAATAGAACCGCAGTCACCTCCACCCCCTCTATTCTGGATTAGTATTTTTCCACACAATTTTTTAAAATAGAATTTGAAATACTTATTGTGCAATATATACTAATGTAGTCTATTCTAGTGATCTAAAAATTGTAAAATGGTACATAAATCTACTTACCACTGACTGTTTTTCTTAACCTTGTTTTAGCTCCACTCTTTGGCTGTATTATTTGGCAGCTATTAAGACATCACGCATGGAATAGATCGAAGGCATTGCTGCGCGCTACCATCATTATCGATGCATTGTCGACGTGAAGGGAATGGAGGACGATGCTGAAATCTGGATTCCCTATGCCTGCATGTGTTTCCTTGGCAGCGTCGGCTTTCCTCGAAGAACACTCTGCGGCAACGAAACCACTGCGCATGCGTGTATGGGCTAACACCACCCAGTGTTTCAAAGATGCCCCGAACCCCCAGAACAAAAAAACAAACAATTTAGGACACAAAAATTACATCCCCCAAAAATAGACGCATGAATAGAATGACCTAGCTGTGACAATGTGGCTTCATCCAATATGCATAGGCTTGTCTATGTAATAATCGCATGTTTCCATGCATCAGGGTGAGGGGCAGTACTGTGCATAGAGCGCTATGCTGTGGAATCTGTGGGAAAGGGGAGCGGAATACAAGGAGCTCTCATTGTTGGGGGTGAGAACTCTGTGCGTGTGTCCGTGTGCGAGCGCGTGTGTGTAGGAGGCACACGATTCAAGCCTTTTAACTCCCCATTCCTAGCTTGGTGCAGAATGATCTAGAAGCTTGGATGCACATTCAAAGTATTTCTCTAGCACTCACTCTACATCTCATACACTAATGACAATTCAAAGGGTGAAAAGTCACAAATAAACTCAGCAAAAAAAGAAATGACCTCTCACTGTCAACTGCGTTTCTTTTCAGCAAACTTAACATGTGTAAATATTTGTATGAACATAACAAGATTCAACAACTGAGACAAACTGAACCAGTTCCACAGACATGTGACAAACAGAAATGGAATAATGTGTCCCTGAACAAAGGGGGGGTCAAAATCAAAAGTAACAGTCAGTATCTGGTGTGGCCACCAGCTGCATTAAGTACTGCAGTGCATCTCCTCCTCATGGACTGCACCAGATTTGCCAGTTTTTGCTGTGAGGTGTTACCCCACTCTTCCACCAAGGCACCTGCAAGTTCCCAGACATTTCTGGGGGGAATGGCCCTAGCCCTCACCCGCCGATCCAACAGGTCCCAGACGTGCTCAATGGGATTGAGATCCGGGCTCTTCGCTGGCCATGGCAGAACACTGACATTCCTGTCTTGCAGGAAATCACGCACAGAACGAGCAGTATGGCTAGTGGCATTGTCATGCTGGAGGGTCATGACAGGATGAGCCTGCAGGAAGGGTACCACATGAGGGAGGAGGATGTCTTCCCAGTAACGCACAGCGTTGAGATTGCCTGCAATGACAACAAGCTTAGTCCGATGATGCTGTGACACACCGCCCCAGACCATGACGGACCCTCCACCTCCAAATCGATCCCACTCCAGAGTACAGGCCTCGGTGTAACACTCATTCCTTCGAAGGATAAACGCGAATCCGACCATCACCCCTGGTGAGACAAAACCGCAACTCGTCAGTGAAGAGCACTTTTTGCCAGTCCTGTCTGGTCCAGCGACGGTGGGTTTGTGCCCATAGGCGACATTGTTTCCGGTGATGTATGGTGAGAACCTGCCTTACAACAGGCCTACAAGCCCTCAGTCCTTCCTGTAGCGCTGTCTTAGGCATCTCACAGTACGGACATTGCCATTTATTGCCCTGGCCATATCTGCAGTCCTCATGCCTCCTTGCAGCATGCCTAAGGCACGTCCATGCAGATGAGCAGGGACCCTGGGCATCTTTCTTTTGGTGTTTTTCAGAGTCAGTAGAAAGGCCTCTTTAGTGTCCTAAGTTTTCATAACTGTGACCTTAATTGCCTACCATCTGTAAGCTGTTAGTGTCTTAATGCCCGTTCCACAGGTGCATGTTCCTTAATTGATTATGGTTCATTGAACAAGCATGGGAAACATTGTTTAAAACCTTTACAATGAAGATCTGTGAAGTTATTTGGATTTTTACAAATCCTGAAAAAGGGACGTTTCTTTTTTTTGCTGAGTTTAGTACAAATATACACTGATTGTACAAAACATTAAGAACACCTGCTCTTTCCATGACCTAGACCGACCAGGTGAATCCAGGTGAAAGCTAAGATCCTTATTGATGTCACTTGTTAAATCCACTTTAATCAGTGTAGATGAAGGGGAGGAGACAGGTTAAAGAAAGATGTTTAAGTCTTGAGACAATGGATTGTGTATGTGTGCCATTCAAAGGGTGAATGGGCAAGACAAAATATTTAAGTGCGTTTGAACAGGGTATGGTAGTAGGTGGTAGTAAGTGCCAGGCGCACTGGTTTGTGTCAAGAACTACAACACTGCTGGGTTTTTCACGATAAACAGTTTCCTGCGTGTATCAAGAATGGTCCAACACCCAAAGGACATCCAGCCAACTTGACACAACTGTGGGAGGCATTGGAGTCCACATGGGCCGGCATCCCTGTTCAACGCATTTGACAATTTGTATAATCCACGCCCCGAGACGAATTGAGGTTGTTCTGGGCAGAAGGGGTGTGGCGGGAGACTCGATGCTGTAATCGCTGCCAAAGGTGCTTCAAAAAAGTACTGAGCAAAGGGTCTGAATACTTATGTAAATGTGATATTTAAGTAGCTTTTTTGTTGTAAAAATGTCTAAAAAAACAGTTTTTGCTTTGTCATTATAAGGTATTGTGTGTAGATTGATTAGGGGTGGGGGGAACAATTTCATAAATTTTAGAATACGGCTGTAACGTAACAAAATGTGGAAAACCTGAATGGGTCTGAATAGTTTCTGAATGCACTGTAGGTAAAAAAGGGAATGTCAGCTCACTGTTTTACTCCTCTCAGACTTGATATTTTAATAAAGCTTTGGTGATTAAGATTTATTTCCAGTCTCACGAGCCAAACACTTTATCAACGGTCTTAACTAGTCTACTTGATTACATTGGGCAGGACAAAAATAAAACAGACATTGAGAGGAGGGGAGGCTATGCTTGGTTTTCAATCAAATAAAACGAAATGGGGAAAAACATGATTGTTTTATGTTTCTAAATAGGAAGTATACAGGCACCAACTCACATCTTGTTCAATGCACATAATGGGCAGGGTGCGTCACGACTGGAAAGGCTTGCGTTTCCGCTGTCAAAATTCATGCCATAACCAACTGCTTTACTGCTAAAATCAGCTTTTGGTTGGTCTTAAATATCCCTACCAGCGCTGTCGGAAATTAGCACTTAAAGATCATGTTTTTAAGGACACGGCTCAAATATTTCCACCCCTCCCATCTGAGCCCAAGCGTGGTGATGTTAGACAGGTAAATTGCCAAACCTGGCGTTAGGGCTGGAAAATGCCAGTGCACAAGTTTTCACATGACGAAATTGCAAACTAACATGCGTTTGACACTAGCGCCGCCTTAACGCCAGCCGAAAATAGAAACCCTATGTAACAGTATAACTTTACGTCGTCCCCTCGCCCCGACACGGGCGCGAACCAGGGACCCTCTGCACACATCAACAACTGACACCCACGAAGCGTCGTTACCCATCGCTCCACAAAAGCCGCAGCCCTTGCAGAGCAAGGGGCAACCCTACTTAATGTCTCAGAGCATGTGACGTAATTGATTGAAATGCTACTAGCGCGTACCCGCTAACTAGCTAGCCATTTCACATCCGTTACACTCACCCCCCTTTCAACCTCCTCCTTTTCCGCAGCAACCAGTGATCCGGGTCACGGCACCAATGTAACAGTATAACTTTACGTCGTCCCCTCGCCCCGACACGGGCGCGAACCAGGGACCCTCTGCACACATCAACAACTGACACCCACGAAGCGTCGTTACCCATCGTTCCACAAAAGCCACAGCCCTTGCAGAGCAAGGGGCAACCCTACTTAATGTCTCAGAGCAAGTGACGTAACTGATTGAAATGCTACTAGCGCGTACCCGCTAACTAGCTAGCCATTTCACATCCGTTACACCTATACGTTAGAACTGAAGGAGAAAAACACACAAAAAAAGCACCAAAATTACATTTTGCATTTACTTATCAATTTCGAGATTTTTTGGTATTTTGGTCCAATGAATTAAAAAGTAAAACAAGTTGATGAAAATGCATATTTATTACTTTTGTTAGTTTATCATACCACTACCATCATGAAAATGTAATGAATTGTAACCCCTTAAATGGACACACATCCATGATTTCAAAGCTCACTACATTGAATCACACATAATTTAAACGCCCATTTCAATGTTACAAACTGGCCGATGTGTAGTAACTTACCTTGAAGATATGATGATTGAGTGTAAATAGGTGTATGACGTTGGGTTGTCTAAATTCATAGGGGTTGTCTTTAACTGCCACTTCCTGAAAGTCAGACTCCTCTCACACGCCAACACATTGTTCTCAGCCTCAGAAGCATCTGCATTCACTAAATGTTCAGTGGTTATCCTTAGACCAGGGTTTCCAAAACTCACTTTGCATAATAGGCAAATATGTGCATATTTAATGAGATATCACCTCATTTGTATATTTTAATACAATATTTCAGAGGGGGAAAAAATATATAACAAATAAACTAGTAAAAGTTGACTGTGATATATGATTTAAGAAGAAGAAAAAATACTCAGAGTGTGGTTCCTGACCTCACTGTCAGAAATATTAACCAGTCTTGAGGTAATGGGGAGTGAAACATCTCCTTGTCCATGAAGACATCTGTTTCCCATGCAAGTGCAATACTATTATCTTTGACTTGAATCTATCATACAGACAGAACAAAAACTTCTAGTAAGAAATTACATTTTTATGTATTGTACAGTATATTCCCATTAGGTGGCACTGTGGCTCCAGGATTACAGAGAGATACAGCAAGTGGTTTCCCTGTAAATTATCCTCAAAGCCCTGTTGTGAGAGATGCAAACGCCTTTTGATTTACTAGTAGTGCAGTTAATGGACATTTCATTACAATAACCACACTGACTACACACATATTACTCACTAGCTGTAATTAATGTCTGACACATACATTATCAATTGTGCAGACTTAACACTATTTCATATATCATTGAGTCATGTTTACAGGTCCAGCAACAGGGAGACATTGAGTACATCTCCTGTGTTTGAACAGGAAGTGGAGCTGGAGAATCCAGTACATCTCCTGTGTTTGAACAGGAAGTGGAGCTGGAGAATCCAGTACATCTCCTGTGTTTGAACAGGAAGTGGAGATTGAGAATCCAGTACATCTCCTGTGTTTGAACAGGAAGTGGAGATTGAGAATCCAGTACATCTCCTGTGTTTGAACAGGAAGTGGAGATTGAGAATCCAGTACATCTCCTGTGTTTGAACAGGAAAATGAGCTGGAGAATCCAGGCAGTGACATGAAGCAACAGCTGTGTCACCACAATGTTTTGTATGTAGAGAGCCTGAAGGGGAAAGACAGTAGGCCAGCCAGCCAGTTCAGACACAGCTGACTTCCTCAGCGGTGGTGGGACAGACACTGGCCAACTTTTCAAGCATCCCAGACCCTGTACCCTCTCTCTCCAACCCCATTCTTCCTTTCATTTCCACTTTATGCTCATTGTGGCTGTTACAGCTACAGTCGTTGGCATCTTTACTGCATAGAATAGGCG